>NC_061797.1:0-50000 GCF_021462225.1 Girardinichthys multiradiatus
TAACCCTAACCCTAACCCTAACCCTAACCCTAACCCTAACCCTAACCCTAACCCTAACCCTAACCCTAACCCTAACCCTAACCCTAACCCTAACCCTAACCCTAACCCTAACCCTAACCCTAACCCTAACCCTAACCCTAACCCTAACCCTAACCCTAACCCTAACCCTAACCCTAACCCTAACCCTAACCCTAACCCTAACCCTAACCCTAACCCTAACCCTAACCCTAACCCTAACCCTAACCCTAACCCTAACCCTAACCCTAACCCTAACCCTAACCCTAACCCTAACCCTAACCCTAACCCTAACCCTAACCCTAACCCTAACCCTAACCCTAACCCTAACCCTAACCCTAACCCTAACCCTAACCCTAACCCTAACCCTAACCCTAACCCTAACCCTAACCCTAACCCTAACCCTAACCCTAACCCTAACCCTAACCCTAACCCTAACCCTAACCCTAACCCTAACCCTAACCCTAACCCTAACCCTAACCCTAACCCTAACCCTAACCCTAACCCTAACCCTAACCCTAACCCTAACCCTAACCCTAACCCTAACCCTAACCCTAACCCTAACCCTAACCCTAACCCTAACCCTAACCCTAACCCTAACCCTAACCCTAACCCTAACACTAACCCTAACCCTAACCCTAACCCTAACCCTAACCCTAACCCTAACCCTAACCCTAACCCTAACCCTAACCCTAACCCTAACCCTAACCCTAACCCTAACCCTAACCCTAACCCTAACCCTAACCCTAACCCTAACCCTAACCCTAACCCTAACCCTAACCCTAACCCTAACCCTAACCCTAACCCTAACCCTAACCCTAACCCTAACCCTAACCCTAACCCTAACCCTAACCCTAACCCTAACCCTAACCCTAACCCTAACCCTAACCCTAACCCTAACCCTAACCCTAACCCTAACCCTAACCCTAACCCTAACCCTAACCCTAACCCTAACCCTAACCCTAACCCTAACCCTAACCCTAACCCTAACCCTAACCCTAACCCTAACCCTAACCCTAACCCTAACCCTAACCCTAACCCTAACCCCTAACCCTAACCCTAACCCTAACCCTAACCCTAACCCTAACCCTAACCCTAACCCTAACCCTAACCCTAACCCTAACCCTAACCCTAACCCTAACCCTAACCCTAACCCTAACCCTAACCCTAACCCTAACCCCCTTTTCAGTTATTCTTAGTGAGCAAAACCATTTTTTGGTTTTTATCCTATAACCTAACCCTAACCCTAACCCTAACCCTAACCCTAACCCTAACCCTAACCCTAACCCTAACCCCTAACCCTAACCCTAACCCCTAACCCCTAACCCCTAACCCTTGCCTTAACCTAACCCTAACCCTATCACCTCACATGACGCTTTTTACTAACCCTAAGGTCACAGGACTTGGCCACACCCACTCACCCAGGACACACCCACTCACACTTAGACACTCCCACTTAGCCACACCCACTCACTTTAGGACACACCCACTCACACTATCTATCACCTCACATGATGCTTTTTACTAACCCTAAGGTCACAGGACTTGGCCACACCCACTCACCCAGGACACACCCACTCACACTTAGACACTCCCACTTAGCCACACCCACTCACTTTAGGACACACCCACTCACACTATCTATCACCTCACATGATGCTTTTTACTAACCCTAAGGTCACAGGACTTGGACACACCCACTCACCCAGGACACACCCACTCACACTTAGACACTCCCACTTAGCCACACCCACTCACTTTAGGACACACCCACTCACTTTAGGACACACCCACTCACACTTTGACACACCCACTCACCCACTCACACTTTGACACACCCACTCACCCACTCACACTTTCACTCATTATGGACCATTTCAGGAAGGGCTTTCTACCCACCCATGTCACCTCTCCTTTTACTCAGGGGGACCCCCTGAGCACCAGGAACCACCTCCCAGCTCCATAGCACCTTCCTACCCACAGATACAACAACACAAAGGGGCCCCATAATAAAGTACTTATGTCTCCAAATGGAGTCATGTTTGTACTCAAACAACTCGGCATCCCATGACAAATACAACCACCATGTCCTTGCCTCAATCCCACCTTTCTATCCCAAGTTATGCCCAATCTACAGGTTCTAAAAGGCCTACGGAAACCAACGAAATATATGTCATTCGGACTCACCTACGGTACCCCAATATACTACTTTCATACCTCTACCCCTTACTATAAGCAAATGAAAAATTAAAAGACACTCAAATTTCCACAACTTTCACCCCTTCTAGCAGCAAAGTGGAACCACTTGCACACACCATTCCACTGCAGCCACACTCAGGGAGACAAGGCCTTTCCATACATGCCTCACTTGTCATCCTACCACCTACCGTGCCAAAGTTCACAACCCTCGCACACTCCCACAACAGCCTCTCAGGTCCTTCGCACCCAACACCCTTCTTCATAGTGGAGATCAATATCAAAGACAAACACTACAAACTTCATTTTCACATATCTTATAGAGCTCTTCGAGCCCGATCCAACCCTGCTACTCCCAACTCTCTAACACGCTCACTTCAAGAGTTACGGACAAAGGTCACCAAAGGTCAAGTCACCTCAAAACACCTACTTCACCTCTTTTAAACCCAAAACACTCATCTATCACCTCACATGACCCTTTTTACTAAACCTAAGGTCACAGGACTGCTGGCAAACTACCACTAACACTTGGACACTCCCACTCACTTCAGGACACACCCACTCACCCACCCACTCACACACTTGCACTAACCCACTCACACTTGGACACACCAACCCACACTTGGACACTCACAATCACGCACAGGAACGCCTACTGGCCCTCACACACGCCCACAACCGCTTTTCCCACACTTTACCACACTCTAAACACTTGGGACAAAAAGCGACCGATCCTCACACCTCTCAGAAATAGGCCATGTAGGGTGTCTATCTACTCGCCACGAGGAACTGAGCATCTGGGCAAACTCCCAGCCCTGTCGGACCATCCTACGGAGACTTATGTCCTCAGCGACCGATCCTTTTTGCCCAATTTTGGACTATCTCGGGAACCGTAAGTGCTATCGACATGGGGTCTTCACTGGGACGTCCGGAACCCCCCAAAACCCCCCCCTAGACACTGGTTCCATCCCTCTACCACTTTCCGTTCACGAGTTATTTGCCGACTGACCGATCCTCAGGTGGTGTTCTTGCCTTAACCTAACCCTAACCCCTAACCCTAACCCTAACCCTAACCCTAACCCTAACCCTAACCCCTAACCCTAACCCTAACCCTAACCCTAACCCTAACCCTAACCCTAACCCTAACCCTAACCCTAACCCTAACCCTAACCCCTAACCCCTAACCCTAACCCCTAACCCTAACCCTAACCCTAACCCTAACCCTAACCCTAACCCTAACCCTAACCCTAACCCTAACCCTAACCCTAAGGTCACCAAAGGTCAAGTCACCTCAAAACACCTACTTCACCTCTTTTAAACCCAAAACACTCATCTATCACCTCACATGACCCTTTTTACTAAACCTAAGGTCACAGGACTGCTGGCAAACTACCACTAACACTTGGACACTCCCACTCACTTCAGGACACACCCACTCACCCACCCACTCACACTTGGAACCACCCACTCACACACTTGCACTAACCCACTCACACTTGGACACACCAACCCACACTTGGACACTCACAATCACGCACAGGAACGCCTACTGGCCCTCACACACGCCCACAACCGCTTTTCCCACACTTTACCACACTCTAAACACTTGGGACAAAAAGCGACCGATCCTCACACCTCTCAGAAATAGGCCATGTAGGGTGTCTATCTACTCGCCACGAGGAACTGAGCATCTGGGCAAACTCCCAGCCCTGTCGGACCATCCTACGGAGACTTATGTCCTCAGCGACCGATCCTTTTTGCACAATTTTGGACTATCTCGGGAACCGTAAGTGCTATCGACATGGGGTCTTCACTGGGACGTCCGGAACCCCCCAAAACCCCCCCCTAGACACTGGTTCCATCCCTCTACCACTTTCCGTTCACCAGTTATTTGCCGACTGACCGATCCTCAGGTGGTGTTCTTGCCTTAACCTAACCCTAACCCTAACCCTAACCCTAACCCCCTAACCCTAACCCTAACCCTAACCCTAACCCTAACCCTAACCCTAACCCTAACCCTAACCCTAACCCTAACCCTAACCCCTAACCCTAACCCTAACCCTAACCCTAACCCCCTGACCGATCCTCAGGTGGTGTTCTTGCCTTAACCTAACCCTAACCCTAACCCTAACCCTAACCCACTTAGACACTCCCACTTAGCCACACCCACTCACTTTAGGACACACCCACTCACACTATCTATCACCTCACATGATGCTTTTTACTAACCCTAAGGTCACAGGACTTGGCCACACCCACTCACCCAGGACACACCCACTCACACTTAGACACTCCCACTTAGCCACACCCACTCACTTTAGGACACACCCACTCACTTTAGGACACACCCACTCACACTTAGACACACCCACTCACCCACTCACACTTTCACTCATTATGGACCATTTCAGGAAGGGCTTTCTACCCACCCATGTCAGGTGTCCTTTTACTCAGGGGGACCCCCTGAGCACCAGGAACCACCTCCCAGCTCCATAGCACCTTCCTACCCACAGATACAACAACACAAAGGGGCCCCATAATAAAGTACTTATGTCTCCAAATGGAGTCATGTTTGTACTCAAACAACTCGGCATCCCATGCCAAATACAACCACCATGTCCTTGCCTCAATCCCACCTTTCTATCTCAAGTTATGCCCAATCTACAGGTTCTAAAAGGCCTACGGAAACCAACGAAATATATGTCATTCGGACTCACCTACAGTACCCCAATATACTACTTTCATACCTCTACCCCTTACTATAAGCAAATGAAAAATTAAAAGACACTCAAATTTCCACAACTTTCACCCCTTCTAGCAGCAAAGGGGAACCACTTGCACACACCATTCCACTGCAGACACACTCAGGGAGACAAGGCCTTTCCATACATGCCTCACTTGTCATCCTACCACCTACCGTGCCAAAGTTCACAACCCTCGCACACTCCCACAACAGCCTCTCAGGTCCTTCGCACCCAACACCCTTCCTCATAGTGGAGATCAATATCAAAGACAAACACTACAAACTTCATTTTCACATATCTTATAGAGCTCTTCGAGCCCGATCCAACCCTGCTACTCCCAACTCTCTAACACGCTCACTTCAAGAGTTACGGACAAAGGTCACCAAAGGTCAAGTCACCTCAAAACACCTACTTCACCTCTTTTAAACCCAAAACACTCATCTATCACCTCACATGACCCTTTTTACTAAACCTAAGGTCACAGGACTGCTGGCAAACTACCACTAACACTTGGACACTCCCACTCACTTCAGGACACACCCACTCACCCACCCACTCACACACTTGCACTAACCCACTCACACTTGGACACACCAACCCACACTTGGACACTCACAATCACGCACAGGAACGCCTACTGGCCCTCACACACGCCCACAACCGCTTTTCCCACACTTTACCACACTCTAAACACTTGGGACAAAAAGCGACCGATCCTCACACCTCTCAGAAATAGGCCTGTAGGGTGTCTATCTACTCGCCACGAGGAACTGAGCATCTGGGCAAACTCCCAGCCCTGTCGGACCATCCTACGGAGACTTATGTCCTCAGCGACCGATCCTTTTTGCCCAATTTTGGACTATCTCGGGAACCGTAAGTGCTATCGACATGGGGTCTTCACTGGGACGTCCGGAACCCCCCAAAACCCCCCCCTAGACACTGGTTCCATCCCTCTACCACTTTCCGTTCACGAGTTATTTGCCGACTGACCGATCCTCAGGTGGTGTTCTTGCCTTAACATTTCACAAAGGTTCAAGGACCCCGGCATGTCACCCCTCCTTTTACTCAGGGGGACCCCCTGAGCACCAAGAACCAACTCCCAACTCCATACCACCTTCCTACCCAGACTTGGACTTGGCCCCAAAATCAATGGGAGTCTATGGCAGCTATATGAAGGGAGTCACCTAGAGACGCAAAACTTCCTGGAGACCTGGCAGCCCCCCAGGGGAGTATACACACCAAGTTTGGTCCATATGAGCATCATAGTTTTTGAGTTATTCTAAGTGAGCACTTTTTCAAATGAATGGGAGTCTATGGCAGCTATATGAAGGGAGTCACCTAGAGACGCCAAACTTTCTGGAGACCTGCGGGGGGCCCAGGGGAGTATACACACCAAGTTTGGTCCATATGAGCATCATAGTTTTTGAGTTATTCTTAGTGAGCAATTTTTCAAATGAATGGGAGTCTATGGCAGCTATGTCAAAGGAAGGTGCTACATCCACCAAATTCACAGGGTCCCTGGGGGCCCCCTAGAGGGTGCTACAGCCCAAGTTTCAGCTCTCTACCACCTTTAGTTTTTCAGTTATTCTTAGTGAGCAAAACCATTTTTTGGTTTTTATCCTATAACCTAACCCTAACCCTAACCCTAACCCTAACCCTAACCCTAACCCTAACCCTAACCCCTAACCCTAACCCTAACCCCCTAACCCTAACCCTAACCCTAACCCTAACCCTAACCCTAACCCTACCCTAACCCTAACCCTAACCCTAACCCTAACCCTAACCCTAACCCTAACCCTAACCCTAACCCTAACCCTAACCCTAACCCTAACCCTAACCCTAACCCTAACCCTAACCCTAACCCTAACCCTAACCCTAACCCTAACCCTAACCCTAACCCTAACCCCTAACCCTAACCCACTTAGCCACACCCACTCCCACTTAGCCACACCAACTCACTTAGGACACACCCACTCACACTTAGACACTCCCACTCACACTTAGCCACACCCACTCACACTTAGACACTCCCACTTAGCCACACCCACTCACTTTAGGACACACCCACTCACTTTAGGACACACCCACTCACACTTTGACACACCCACTCACCCACTCACACTTTGACACACCCACTCACCCACTCACACTTTCACTCATTATGGACCATTTCAGGAAGCGCTTTCTACCCACCCATGTCACCTCTCCTTTTACTCAGGGGGACCCCCTGAGCACCAGGAACCACCTCCCAGCTCCATAGCACCTTCCTACCCACAGATACAACAACACAAAGGGGCCCCATAATAAAGTACTTATGTCTCCAAATGGAGTCATGTTTGTACTCAAACAACTCGGCATCCCATGCCAAATACAACCACCATGTCCTTGCCTCAATCCCACCTTTCTATCCCAAGTTATGCCCAATCTACAGGTTCTAAAAGGCCTACGGAAACCAACAAAATATATGTCATTCGGACTCACCTACGGTACCCCAATATACTACTTTCATACCTCTACCCCTTACTATAAGCAAATGAAAAATTAAAAGACACTCAAATTTCCACAACTTTCACCCCTTCTAGCAGCAAAGTGGAACCACTTGCACACACCATTCCACTGCAGACACACTCAGGGAGACAAGGCCTTTCCATACATGCCTCACTTGTCATCCTACCACCTACCGTGCCAAAGTTCACAACCCTCACACACTCCCACAACAGCCTCTCAGGTCCTTCGCACCCAACACCCTTCTTCATAGTGGAGATCAATATCAAAGACAAACACTACAAACTTCATTTTCACATATCTTATAGAGCTCTTCGAGCCCGATCCAACCCTGCTACTCCCAACTCTCTAACACGCTCACTTCAAGAGTTACGGACAAAGGTCACCAAAGGTCAAGTCACCTCAAAACACCTACTTCACCTCTTTTAAACCCAAAACACTCATCTATCACCTCACATGACCCTTTTTACTAAACCTAAGGTCACAGGACTGCTGGCAAACTACCACTAACACTTGGACACTCCCACTCACTTCAGGACACACCCACTCACCCACCCACTCACACTTGGAACCACCCACTCACACACTTGCACTAACCCACTCACACTTGGACACACCAACCCACACTTGGACACTCACAATCACGCACAGGAACGCCTACTGGCCCTCACACACGCCCACAACCGCTTTTCCCACACTTTACCACACTCTAAACACTTGGGACAAAAAGCGACCGATCCTCACACCTCTCAGAAATAGGCCATGTAGGGTGTCTATCTACTCGCCACGAGGAACTGAGCATCTGGGCAAACTCCCAGCCCTGTCGGACCATCCTACGGAGACTTATGTCCTCAGCGACCGATCCTTTTTGCCCAATTTTGGACTATCTCGGGAACCGTAAGTGCTATCGACATGGGGTCTTCACTGGGACGTCCGGAACCCCCCAAAACCCCCCCCTAGACACTGGTTCCATCCCTCTACCACTTTCCGTTCACGAGTTATTTGCCGACTGACCGATCCTCAGGTGGTGTTCTTGCCTTAACCTAACCCTAACCCCTAACCCCTAACCCTAACCCTAACCCTACCCCCTAACCCTAACCCTAACCCTAACCCCTAACCCTAACCCTAACCCTAACCCTAACCCCTAACCCTAACCCTAACCACTTGCACACACCATTCCACTGCAGCCACACTCAGGGAGACAAGGCCTTTCCATACATGCCTCACTTGTCATCCTACCACCTACCGTGCCAAAGTTCACAACCCTCGCACACTCCCACAACAGCCTCTCAGGTCCTTCGCACCCAACACCCTTCCTCATAGTGGAGATCAATATCAAAGACAAACACTACAAACTTCATTTCACATATCTTATAGAGCTCTTCGAGCCCGATCCAACCCTGCTACTCCCAACTCTCTAACACGCTCACTTCAAGAGTTACGGACAAAGGTCACCAAAGGTCAAGTCACCTCAAAACACCTACTTCACCTCTTTTAAACCCAAAACACTCATCTATCACCTCACATGACCCTTTTTACTAAACCTAAGGTCACAGGACTGCTGGCAAACTACCACTAACACTTGCTCATATTCACCCACCCAATCACCCCTTAGGACACTCCCACTCACTTCAGGACACACCCACTCACCCACCCACTCACACACTTGGAACCACCCACTCACACTTTGCTACACAACACACTCTTAAACACCCACAATCACACCCCACAACACCCCACAACACACCTCTCACACTTGGCCACGCCCACACTTGCACCCATTTTTCAACATTTCACAAAGGTTCAAGGACCCCGGCATGTCACCCCTCCTTTTACTCAGGGGGACCCCCTGAGCACCAAGAACCAACTCCCAACTCCATACCACCTTCCTACCCAGACTTGGACTTGGCCCCAAAATCAATGGGAGTCTATGGCAGCTATATGAAGGGAGTCACCTAGAGACGCCAAACTTCCTGGGGACCTGGCAGCCCCCCAGGGGAGTATACACACCAACTTTGGTCCATCTACCACTTATACTTTTCGAGTAATTGAGAACGTGCAACTTTTTTCAATCAGTGGGTGTCTATGGCAGCTATGTCAAAGGAAGGGGCTACATCCACCAAATTCACAGGGTACCTGGGGCCCCCCTAGAGGGTGCTACAGCCCAACTTTCAGCTCCCTAGGACTTTTACTTTTCGAGTTATTGAGAACGTGCAAACTTTTTTTTTGGCTTTCATCCCCTTACCTAACCCTAACCCTAACCCCTAACCCTAACCCTAACCCTAACCCTAACCCTAACCCTAACCCTAACCCCCTAACCCTAACCCTAACCCTAACCCCTAACCCTAACCCTAACCCTAACCCTAACCCTAACCCTAACCCTAACCCTAACCCTAACCCTAACCCTAACCCTAACCCTAACCCCTAACCCTAACCCTAACCCTAACCCTAACCCTAACCCTAACCCTAACCCTAACCCTAACCCTAACCCTAACCCTAACCCTAACCCTAACCCTAACCCTTTTCAAAGTTTGCATATTTCAAAACCCATTTGCCAATGAACGAAGGGGCGTGGCCACATAGGGGTGTGGCCGAATTGAAGGGGGCGTGGATAAAGGTAAGTGGGCGGAGTTTCAAGTAGGTGGGCGGTTCCCAGGTAAGTGGGCGTGTTGTCAAAGTTTGCATATTTCAAAACCCATTTGCCAATGAATGAAGGGGCGTGGCCACATAGGGGTGTGGCCGAATTGAAGGGGGCGTGGATAAAGGTAAGTGGGCGGAGTTTCATGTCGGTGGGCGGTTCCCAGGTAAGTGGGCGTGTTGTCAAAGTTTGCATATTTCAAAACCCATTTGCCAATGAATGAAGGGGCGTGGCCACATGGGGGTGTGGCCGAATTGAAGGGGGCGTGGATAAAGGTAAGTGGGCGGAGTTTCATGTCGGTGGGCGGTTCCCAGGTAAGTGGGCGTGTTATCAAACTTTTCTTTATAGGACACACCCACTCACACTTAGCCACACCCACTCACTTAGGACACACCCACTCCCACTTAGCCACACCCACTCACTTTAGGGCACACCCACTCACATTAGGACACACCCACTCACACTTAGCCACACCCACTCCCACTTAGCCACACCCACTCACACTTAGACACACCCACTCACACTTAGACACTCCCACTCACTTTAGGACACACCCACTCACACTTAGACACACCCACTCACACTTAGACACACCCACTCACACTTTCACTCATTATGGACCATTTCAGGAAGGGCTTTCTACCCACCCATGTCAGGTGTCCTTTTACTCAGGGGGAGCCCCTGAGCACCAGGAACCACCTCCCAGCTCCATAGCACCTTCCTACCCACAGATACAACAACACAAAGGGGCCCCATAATAAAGTACTTATGTCTCCAAATGGAGTCATGTTTGTACTCAAACAACTCGGCATCCCATGCCAAATACAACCACCATGTCCTTGCCTGAATCCCACCTTTCTATCCCAAGTTATGCCCAATCTACAGGTTCTAAAAGGCCTACGGAAACCAACAAAATATATGTCATTCGGACTCACCTACGGTACCCCAATATACTACTTTCATACCTCTACCCCTTACTATAAGCAAATGAAAAATTAAAAGACACTCAAATTTACACAACTTTCACCCCTTCTAGCAGCAAAGTGGAACCACTTGCACACACCATTCCACTGCAGACACACTCAGGGAGACAAGGCCTTTCCATACATGCCTCACTTGTCATCCTACCACCTACCGTGCCAAAGTTCACAACCCTCACACACTCCCACAACAGCCTCTCAGGTCCTTCGCACCCAACACCCTTCTTCATAGTGGAGATCAATATCAAAGACAAACACTACAAACTTCATTTTCACATATCTTATAGAGCTCTTCGAGCCCGATCCAACCCTGCTACTCCCAACTCTCTAACACGCTCACTTCAAGAGTTACGGACAAAGGTCACCAAAGGTCAAGTCACCTCAAAACACCTACTTCACCTCTTTTAAACCCAAAACACTCATCTATCACCTCACATGACCCTTTTTACTAAACCTAAGGTCACAGGACTGCTGGCAAACTACCACTAACACTTGGACACTCCCACTCACTTCAGGACACACCCACTCACCCACCCACTCACACACTTGGAACCACCCACTCACACTTTGCTACACAACACACTCTTAAACACCCACAATCACACCCCACAACACCCCACAACACACCTCTCACACTTGGCCACGCCCACACTTGCACCCATTTTTCAACATTTCACAAAGGTTCAAGGACCCCGGCATGTCACCCCTCCTTTTACTCAGGGGGACCCCCTGAGCACCAAGAACCAACTCCCAACTCCATACCACCTTCCTACCCAGACTTGGACTTGGCCCCAAAATCAATGGGAGTCTATGGCAGCTATATGAAGGGAGTCACCTAGAGACGCCAAACTTCCTGGGGACCTGGCAGCCCCCCAGGGGAGTATACACACCAACTTTGGTCCATCTACCACTTATACTTTTCGAGTAATTGAGAACGTGCAACTTTTTTCAATCAGTGGGTGTCTATGGCAGCTATGTCAAAGGAAGGGGCTACATCCACCAAATTCACAGGGTACCTGGGGCCCCCCTAGAGGGTGCTACAGCCCAACTTTCAGCTCCCTAGGACTTTTACTTTTCGAGTTATTGAGAACGTGCAAACTTTTTTTTTGGCTTTCATCCCCTTACCTAACCCTAACCCTAACCCTAACCCTAACCCTAACCCTAACCCTAACCCTAACCCTAACCCTAACCCCTAACCCTAACCCTAACCCTAACCCTAACCCCTAACCCCTAACCCTAACCCTAACCCTAACCCTAACCCTAACCCTAACCCTAACCCTAACCCTAACCCTAACCCTAACCCTTTTCAAAGTTTGCATATTTCAAAACCCATTTGCCAATGAACGAAGGGGCGTGGCCACATAGGGGTGTGGCCGAATTGAAGGGGGCGTGGATAAAGGTAAGTGGGCGGAGTTTCAAGTAGGTGGGCGGTTCCCAGGTAAGTGGGCGTGTTGTCAAAGTTTGCATATTTCAAAACCCATTTGCCAATGAATGAAGGGGCGTGGCCACATAGGGGTGTGGCCGAATTGAAGGGGGCGTGGATAAAGGTAAGTGGGCGGAGTTTCATGTCGGTGGGCGGTTCCCAGGTAAGTGGGCGTGTTGTCAAAGTTTGCATATTTCAAAACCCATTTGCCAATGAATGAAGGGGCGTGGCCACATGGGGGTGTGGCCGAATTGAAGGGGGCGTGGATAAAGGTAAGTGGGCGGAGTTTCATGTCGGTGGGCGGTTCCCAGGTAAGTGGGCGTGTTATCAAACTTTTCTTTATAGGACACACCCACTCACACTTAGCCACACCCACTCACTTAGGACACACCCACTCCCACTTAGCCACACCCACTCACTTTAGGGCACACCCACTCACATTAGGACACACCCACTCACACTTAGCCACACCCACTCCCACTTAGCCACACCCACTCACACTTAGACACACCCACTCACACTTAGACACTCCCACTCACTTTAGGACACACCCACTCACACTTAGACACACCCACTCACACTTAGACACACCCACTCACACTTTCACTCATTATGGACCATTTCAGGAAGGGCTTTCTACCCACCCATGTCAGGTGTCCTTTTACTCAGGGGGAGCCCCTGAGCACCAGGAACCACCTCCCAGCTCCATAGCACCTTCCTACCCACAGATACAACAACACAAAGGGGCCCCATAATAAAGTACTTATGTCTCCAAATGGAGTCATGTTTGTACTCAAACAACTCGGCATCCCATGCCAAATACAACCACCATGTCCTTGCCTGAATCCCACCTTTCTATCCCAAGTTATGCCCAATCTACAGGTTCTAAAAGGCCTACGGAAACCAACAAAATATATGTCATTCGGACTCACCTACGGTACCCCAATATACTACTTTCATACCTCTACCCCTTACTATAAGCAAATGAAAAATTAAAAGACACTCAAATTTACACAACTTTCACCCCTTCTAGCAGCAAAGTGGAACCACTTGCACACACCATTCCACTGCAGACACACTCAGGGAGACAAGGCCTTTCCATACATGCCTCACTTGTCATCCTACCACCTACCGTGCCAAAGTTCACAACCCTCACACACTCCCACAACAGCCTCTCAGGTCCTTCGCACCCAACACCCTTCTTCATAGTGGAGATCAATATCAAAGACAAACACTACAAACTTCATTTTCACATATCTTATAGAGCTCTTCGAGCCCGATCCAACCCTGCTACTCCCAACTCTCTAACACGCTCACTTCAAGAGTTACGGACAAAGGTCACCAAAGGTCAAGTCACCTCAAAACACCTACTTCACCTCTTTTAAACCCAAAACACTCATCTATCACCTCACATGACCCTTTTTACTAAACCTAAGGTCACAGGACTGCTGGCAAACTACCACTCACACTTAGACACTCCCACTCACTTCAGGACACACCCACTCACCCACCCACTCACACACTTGGAACCACCCACTCACACTTTGCTACACAACACACTCTTAAACACCCACAATCACACCCCACAACACCCCACAACACACCTCTCACACTTGGCCACGCCCACACTTGCACCCATTTTTCAACATTTCACAAAGGTTCAAGGACCCCGGCATGTCACCCCTCCTTTTACTCAGGGGGACCCCCTGAGCACCAAGAACCAACTCCCAACTCCATACCACCTTCCTACCCAGACTTGGACTTGGCCCCAAAATCAATGGGAGTCTATGGCAGCTATATGAAGGGAGTCACCTAGAGACGCCAAACTTCCTGGGGACCTGGCAGCCCCCCAGGGGAGTATACACACCAACTTTGGTCCATCTACCACTTATACTTTTCGAGTAATTGAGAACGTGCAACTTTTTTCAATCAGTGGGTGTCTATGGCAGCTATGTCAAAGGAAGGGGCTACATCCACCAAATTCACAGGGTACCTGGGGCCCCCCTAGAGGGTGCTACAGCCCAACTTTCAGCTCCCTAGGACTTTTACTTTTCGAGTTATTGAGAACGTGCAAACTTTTTTTTGGCTTTCATCCCCTTACCTAACCCTAACCCTAACCCTAACCCTAACCCTAACCCTAACCCCTAACCCTAACCCTAACCCTAACCCTAACCCTAACCCTAACCCTAACCCTAACCCTAACCCTAACCCTAACCCTAACCCTAACCCTAACCCTAACCCTAACCCTAACCCCTAACCCTAACCCTAACCCTAACCCTAACCCTAACCCTAACCCCTAACCCTAACCCACTTAGCCACACCCACTCCCACTTAGCCACACCAACTCACTTAGGACACACCCACTCACACTTAGACACTCCCACTCACACTTAGCCACACCCACTCACACTTAGACACTCCCACTTAGCCACACCCACTCACTTTAGGACACACCCACTCACTTTAGGACACACCCACTCACACTTTGACACACCCACTCACCCACTCACACTTTGACACACCCACTCACCCACTCACACTTTCACTCATTATGGACCATTTCAGGAAGCGCTTTCTACCCACCCATGTCACCTCTCCTTTTACTCAGGGGGACCCCCTGAGCACCAGGAACCACCTCCCAGCTCCATAGCACCTTCCTACCCACAGATACAACAACACAAAGGGGCCCCATAATAAAGTACTTATGTCTCCAAATGGAGTCATGTTTGTACTCAAACAACTCGGCATCCCATGCCAAATACAACCACCATGTCCTTGCCTCAATCCCACCTTTCTATCCCAAGTTATGCCCAATCTACAGGTTCTAAAAGGCCTACGGAAACCAACAAAATATATGTCATTCGGACTCACCTACGGTACCCCAATATACTACTTTCATACCTCTACCCCTTACTATAAGCAAATGAAAAATTAAAAGACACTCAAATTTCCACAACTTTCACCCCTTCTAGCAGCAAAGTGGAACCACTTGCACACACCATTCCACTGCAGACACACTCAGGGAGACAAGGCCTTTCCATACATGCCTCACTTGTCATCCTACCACCTACCGTGCCAAAGTTCACAACCCTCACACACTCCCACAACAGCCTCTCAGGTCCTTCGCACCCAACACCCTTCTTCATAGTGGAGATCAATATCAAAGACAAACACTACAAACTTCATTTTCACATATCTTATAGAGCTCTTCGAGCCCGATCCAACCCTGCTACTCCCAACTCTCTAACACGCTCACTTCAAGAGTTACGGACAAAGGTCACCAAAGGTCAAGTCACCTCAAAACACCTACTTCACCTCTTTTAAACCCAAAACACTCATCTATCACCTCACATGACCCTTTTTACTAAACCTAAGGTCACAGGACTGCTGGCAAACTACCACTAACACTTGGACACTCCCACTCACTTCAGGACACACCCACTCACCCACCCACTCACACTTGGAACCACCCACTCACACACTTGCACTAACCCACTCACACTTGGACACACCAACCCACACTTGGACACTCACAATCACGCACAGGAACGCCTACTGGCCCTCACACACGCCCACAACCGCTTTTCACACACTTTACCACACTCTAAACACTTGGGACAAAAAGCGACCGATCCTCACACCTCTCAGAAATAGGCCATGTAGGGTGTCTATCTACTCGCCACGAGGAACTGAGCATCTGGGCAAACTCCCAGCCCTGTCGGACCATCCTACGGAGACTTATGTCCTCAGCGACCGATCCTTTTTGCCCAATTTTGGACTATCTCGGGAACCGTAAGTGCTATCGACATGGGGTCTTCACTGGGACGTCCGGACCCCCCCACAACCCCCCCCTAGACACTGGTTCCATCCCTCTACCACTTTCCGTTCACGAGTTATTTGCCGACTGACCGATCCTCAGGTGGTGTTCTTGCCTTAACCTAACCCTAACCCCTAACCCCTAACCCTAACCCTAACCCTACCCCCTAACCCTAACCCTAACCCTAACCCCTAACCCTAACCCTAACCCTAACCCTAACCCCTAACCCTAACCCTAACCACTTGCACACACCATTCCACTGCAGCCACACTCAGGGAGACAAGGCCTTTCCATACATGCCTCACTTGTCATCCTACCACCTACCGTGCCAAAGTTCACAACCCTCGCACACTCCCACAACAGCCTCTCAGGTCCTTCGCACCCAACACCCTTCCTCATAGTGGAGATCAATATCAAAGACAAACACTACAAACTTCATTTCACATATCTTATAGAGCTCTTCGAGCCCGATCCAACCCTGCTACTCCCAACTCTCTAACACGCTCACTTCAAGAGTTACGGACAAAGGTCACCAAAGGTCAAGTCACCTCAAAACACCTACTTCACCTCTTTTAAACCCAAAACACTCATCTATCACCTCACATGACCCTTTTTACTAAACCTAAGGTCACAGGACTGCTGGCAAACTACCACTAACACTTGCTCATATTCACCCACCCAATCACCCCTTAGGACACTCCCACTCACTTCAGGACACACCCACTCACCCACCCACTCACACACTTGGAACCACCCACTCACACTTTGCTACACAACACACTCTTAAACACCCACAATCACACCCCACAACACCCCACAACACACCTCTCACACTTGGCCACGCCCACACTTGCACCCATTTTTCAACATTTCACAAAGGTTCAAGGACCCCGGCATGTCACCCCTCCTTTTACTCAGGGGGACCCCCTGAGCACCAAGAACCAACTCCCAACTCCATACCACCTTCCTACCCAGACTTGGACTTGGCCCCAAAATCAATGGGAGTCTATGGCAGCTATATGAAGGGAGTCACCTAGAGACGCCAAACTTCCTGGGGACCTGGCAGCCCCCCAGGGGAGTATACACACCAACTTTGGTCCATCTACCACTTATACTTTTCGAGTAATTGAGAACGTGCAACTTTTTTCAATCAGTGGGTGTCTATGGCAGCTATGTCAAAGGAAGGGGCTACATCCACCAAATTCACAGGGTACCTGGGGCCCCCCTAGAGGGTGCTACAGCCCAACTTTCAGCTCCCTAGGACTTTTACTTTTCGAGTTATTGAGAACGTGCAAACTTTTTTTTTGGCTTTCATCCCCTTACCTAACCCTAACCCTAACCCTAACCCTAACCCTAACCCTAACCCTAACCCTAACCCTACCCTAACCCTAACCCTAACCCTAACCCTAACCCTAACCCTAACCCTAACCCTAACCCTAACCCTAACCCTAACCCTAACCCTAACCCTAACCCTAACCCTAACCCTAACCCTAACCCTAACCCTAACCCTAACCCTAACCCTAACCCTAACCCTAACCCTAACCCTAACCCCTAACCCTAACCCTAACCCTAACCCTAACCCTAACCCTAACCCCTAACCCTAACCCACTTAGCCACACCCACTCCCACTTAGCCACACCAACTCACTTAGGACACACCCACTCACACTTAGACACTCCCACTCACACTTAGCCACACCCACTCACACTTAGACACTCCCACTTAGCCACACCCACTCACTTTAGGACACACCCACTCACTTTAGGACACACCCACTCACACTTTGACACACCCACTCACCCACTCACACTTTGACACACCCACTCACCCACTCACACTTTCACTCATTATGGACCATTTCAGGAAGCGCTTTCTACCCACCCATGTCACCTCTCCTTTTACTCAGGGGGACCCCCTGAGCACCAGGAACCACCTCCCAGCTCCATAGCACCTTCCTACCCACAGATACAACAACACAAAGGGGCCCCATAATAAAGTACTTATGTCTCCAAATGGAGTCATGTTTGTACTCAAACAACTCGGCATCCCATGCCAAATACAACCACCATGTCCTTGCCTCAATCCCACCTTTCTATCCCAAGTTATGCCCAATCTACAGGTTCTAAAAGGCCTACGGAAACCAACAAAATATATGTCATTCGGACTCACCTACGGTACCCCAATATACTACTTTCATACCTCTACCCCTTACTATAAGCAAATGAAAAATTAAAAGACACTCAAATTTCCACAACTTTCACCCCTTCTAGCAGCAAAGTGGAACCACTTGCACACACCATTCCACTGCAGACACACTCAGGGAGACAAGGCCTTTCCATACATGCCTCACTTGTCATCCTACCACCTACCGTGCCAAAGTTCACAACCCTCACACACTCCCACAACAGCCTCTCAGGTCCTTCGCACCCAACACCCTTCTTCATAGTGGAGATCAATATCAAAGACAAACACTACAAACTTCATTTTCACATATCTTATAGAGCTCTTCGAGCCCGATCCAACCCTGCTACTCCCAACTCTCTAACACGCTCACTTCAAGAGTTACGGACAAAGGTCACCAAAGGTCAAGTCACCTCAAAACACCTACTTCACCTCTTTTAAACCCAAAACACTCATCTATCACCTCACATGACCCTTTTTACTAAACCTAAGGTCACAGGACTGCTGGCAAACTACCACTAACACTTGGACACTCCCACTCACTTCAGGACACACCCACTCACCCACCCACTCACACTTGGAACCACCCACTCACACACTTGCACTAACCCACTCACACTTGGACACACCAACCCACACTTGGACACTCACAATCACGCACAGGAACGCCTACTGGCCCTCACACACGCCCACAACCGCTTTTCACACACTTTACCACACTCTAAACACTTGGGACAAAAAGCGACCGATCCTCACACCTCTCAGAAATAGGCCATGTAGGGTGTCTATCTACTCGCCACGAGGAACTGAGCATCTGGGCAAACTCCCAGCCCTGTCGGACCATCCTACGGAGACTTATGTCCTCAGCGACCGATCCTTTTTGCCCAATTTTGGACTATCTCGGGAACCGTAAGTGCTATCGACATGGGGTCTTCACTGGGACGTCCGGAACCCCCCCAAACCCCCCCCTAGACACTGGTTCCATCCCTCTACCACTTTCCGTTCACGAGTTATTTGCCGACTGACCGATCCTCAGGTGGTGTTCTTGCCTTAACCTAACCCTAACCCCTAACCCCTAACCCTAACCCTAACCCTACCCCCTAACCCTAACCCTAACCCTAACCCCTAACCCTAACCCTAACCCTAACCCTAACCCCTAACCCTAACCCTAACCACTTGCACACACCATTCCACTGCAGCCACACTCAGGGAGACAAGGCCTTTCCATACATGCCTCACTTGTCATCCTACCACCTACCGTGCCAAAGTTCACAACCCTCGCACACTCCCACAACAGCCTCTCAGGTCCTTCGCACCCAACACCCTTCCTCATAGTGGAGATCAATATCAAAGACAAACACTACAAACTTCATTTCACATATCTTATAGAGCTCTTCGAGCCCGATCCAACCCTGCTACTCCCAACTCTCTAACACGCTCACTTCAAGAGTTACGGACAAAGGTCACCAAAGGTCAAGTCACCTCAAAACACCTACTTCACCTCTTTTAAACCCAAAACACTCATCTATCACCTCACATGACCCTTTTTACTAAACCTAAGGTCACAGGACTGCTGGCAAACTACCACTAACACTTGCTCATATTCACCCACCCAATCACCCCTTAGGACACTCCCACTCACTTCAGGACACACCCACTCACCCACCCACTCACACACTTGGAACCACCCACTCACACTTTGCTACACAACACACTCTTAAACACCCACAATCACACCCCACAACACCCCACAACACACCTCTCACACTTGGCCACGCCCACACTTGCACCCATTTTTCAACATTTCACAAAGGTTCAAGGACCCCGGCATGTCACCCCTCCTTTTACTCAGGGGGACCCCCTGAGCACCAAGAACCAACTCCCAACTCCATACCACCTTCCTACCCAGACTTGGACTTGGCCCCAAAATCAATGGGAGTCTATGGCAGCTATATGAAGGGAGTCACCTAGAGACGCCAAACTTCCTGGGGACCTGGCAGCCCCCCAGGGGAGTATACACACCAACTTTGGTCCATCTACCACTTATACTTTTCGAGTAATTGAGAACGTGCAACTTTTTTCAATCAGTGGGTGTCTATGGCAGCTATGTCAAAGGAAGGGGCTACATCCACCAAATTCACAGGGTACCTGGGGCCCCCCTAGAGGGTGCTACAGCCCAACTTTCAGCTCCCTAGGACTTTTACTTTTCGAGTTATTGAGAACGTGCAAACTTTTTTTTTGGCTTTCATCCCCTTACCTAACCCTAACCCTAACCCTAACCCTAACCCTAACCCTAACCCTAACCCTAACCCTAACCCTAACCCTAACCCTAACCCTAACCCTAACCCTAACCCTAACCCTAACCCTAACCCTAACCCTAACCCTAACCCTAACCCTAACCCTAACCCTAACCCCTAACCCTAACCCTACTAACCCTAACCCTAACCCTAACCCTAACCCTAACCCTAACCCTAACCCTAACCCTAACCCTAACCCCCTAACCCCCTAACCCCTAACCCTAACCCTAACCCTAACCCTAACCCTAACCCTAACCCTAACCCTAACCCTAACCCTAACCCTAACCCTAACCCTAGCCCCCTAGAGGGTGCTACAGCCCAAGTTTCAGCTCTCTACGACCTTTAGTTTTTCAGTTATTCTTAGTGAGCAAAACCATTTTTTGGTTTTTATCCTATAACCTAACCCTAACCCTAACCCTAACCCTAACCCTAACCCTAACCCTAACCCTAACCCTAACCCTAACCCTAACCCTAACCCTAACCCCTAACCCTAACCCTAACCCCCTAACCCTAACCCTAACCCTAACCCTAACCCCCCCCTCACGAGTTATTTGCCGACTGACCGATCCTCAGGTGGTGTTCTTGCCTTAACCTAACCCTAACCCTAACCCTAACCCTAACCCCCCTAACCCTAACCCTCAAAACACCTACTTCACCTCTTTTAAACCCAAAACACTCATCTATCACCTCACATGACCCTTTTTACTAAACCTAAGGTCACAGGACTGCTGGCAAACTACCACTAACACTTGCTCATATTCACCCACCCAATCACCCCTTAGGACACTCCCACTCACTTCAGGACACACCCACTCACCCACCCACTCACACACTTGGAACCACCCACTCACACTTTGATACACAACACACTCTTAAACACCCACAATCACACCCCACAACACTCTGCCATACACCTCTCACACTTGGCCACGCCCACACTTGCACCCATTTTTCAACATTTCACAAAGGTTCAAGGACCCCGGCATGTCACCCCTCCTTTTACTCAGGGGGACCCCCTGAGCACCAAGAACCAACTCCCAACTCCATACCACCTTCCTACCCAGACTTGGACTTGGCCCCAAAATCAATGGGAGTCTATGGCAGCTATATGAAGGGAGTCACCTAGAGACGCCAAACTTCCTGGGGACCTGGCAGCCCCCCAGGGGAGTATACACACCAAGTTTGGTCCATATGAGCATCATAGTTTTTGAGTTATTCTAAGTGAGCAATTTTTCAAATGAATGGGAGTCTATGGCAGCTATATGAAGGGAGTCACCTAGAGACGCCAAACTTCCTGGGGACCTGGCAGCCCCCCAGGGGAGTATACACACCAACTTTGGTCCATATGAGCATCATAGTTTTTGAGTTATTCTAAGTGAGCAATTTTTCAAATGAATGGGAGTCTATGGCAGCTATATGAAGGGAGTCACCTAGAGACGCCAAACTTCCTGGAGACCTGCGGGGGGCCCAGGGGAGTATACACACCAACTTTGGTCCATATGAGCATCATAGTTTTTGAGTTATTCTAAGTGAGCAATTTTTCAAATGAATGGGAGTCTATGGCAGCTATATGAAGGGAGTCACCTAGAGACGCCAAACTTTCTGGAGACCTGCGGGGGGCCCAGGGGAGTATACACACCAAGTTTGGTCCATATGAGCATCATAGTTTTTGAGTTATTCTTAGTGAGCAATTTTTCAAATGAATGGGAGTCTATGGCAGCTATATCAAAGGAAGGTGCTACATCCACCAAATTCACAGGGTCCCTGGGGGCCCCCTAGAGGGTGCTACAGCCCAAGTTTCAGCTCTCTACGACCTTTAGTTTTTCAGTTATTCTTAGTGAGCAAAACCATTTTTTGGTTTTTATCCTATAACCTAACCCTAACCCTAACCCTAACCCTAACCCTAACCCTAACCCTAACCCTAACCCCTAACCCTAACCCTAACCCTAACCCTAACCCTAACCCTAACCCTAACCCTGCTATCGACATGGGGTCTTCACTGGGACGTCCGGAACCCCCCAAAACCCCCCCCTAGACACTGGTTCCATCCCTCTACCACTTTCCGTTCACGAGTTATTTGCCGACTGACCGATCCTCAGGTGGTGTTCTTGCCTTAACCTAACCCTAACCCTAACCCAATCACCCCTTAGGACACTCCCACTCACTTCAGGACACACCCACTCACCCACCCACTCACACACTTGGAACCACCCACTCACACTTTGCTACACAACACACTCTTAAACACCCACAATCACACCCCACAACACCCCACAACACACCTCTCACACTTGGCCACGCTCACACTTGCACCCATTTTTCACCATTTCACAAAGGTTCTAGGACCCCGGCATGTCACCCCTCCTTTTACTCAGGGGGACCCCCTGAGCACCAAGAACCAACTCCCAACTCCATACGACCTTCCTACCCAGACTTGGACTTGGCCCCAAAATCAATGGGAGTCTATGGCAGCTATATGAAGGGAGTCACCTAGAGACGCCAAACTTCCTGGGGACCTGGCAGCCCCCCAGGGGAGTATACACACCAACTTTGGTCCATCTACCACTTATACTTTTCGAGTAATTGAGAACGTGCAACTTTTTTCAATCAGTGGGTGTCTATGGCAGCTATGTCAAAGGAAGGGGCTACATCCACCAAATTCACAGGGTACCTGGGGCCCCCCTAGAGGGTGCTACAGCCCAAGTTTCAGCTCCCTAGGACTTTTACTTTTCGAGTTATTGAGAACGTGCAAACTTTTTTTTTGGCTTTCATCCCCTTACCTAACCCTAACCCTAACCCTAACCCTAACCCTAACCCCTCTAACCCTAACCCTAACCCTAACCCTAACCCTAACCCTAACCCTTACCCTAACCCTAACCCTAACCCTAACCCTAACCCTAACCCTAACCCTAACCCTAACCCTAACCCTAACCCTAACCCTAACCCTACCCTAACCCTAACCCTAACCCTAACCCTAACCCTAACCCTAACCCTAACCTAACCCTAACCCTAACCCTAACCCTAACCCTAACCCTAACCCTAACCCTAACCCTAACCCTAACCCTAACCCTAACCCCTAACCCTAACCCTAACCCTAACCCTAACCCTAACCCTAACCCTAACCCTACCCTAACCCTAACCCTAACCCTAACCCACTTGGACACACCAACCCACACTTGGACACTCACAATCACGCACAGGAACGCCTACTGGCCCTCACACACGCCCACAACCGCTTTTCCCACACTTTACCACACTCTAAACACTTGGGACAAAAAGCGACCGATCCTCACACCTCTCAGAAATAGGCCATGTAGGGTGTCTATCTACTCGCCACGAGGAACTGAGCATCTGGGCAAACTCCCAGCCCTGTCGGACCATCCTACGGAGACTTATGTCCTCAGCGACCGATCCTTTTTGCCCAATTTTGGACTATCTCGGGAACCGTAAGTGCTATCGACATGGGGTCTTCACTGGGACGTCCGGAACCCCCCAAAACCCCCCCCTAGACACTGGTTCCATCCCTCTACCACTTTCCGTTCACGAGTTATTTGCCGACTGACCGATCCTCAGGTGGTGTTCTTGCCTTAACCTAACCCTAACCCTAACCCTAACCCTAACCCTAACCCTAAGGTGCTACATCCACCAAATTCACAGGGTCCCTGGGGGCCCCCTAGAGGGTGCTACAGCCCAAGTTTCAGCTCTCTACCACCTTTAGTTTTTCAGTTATTCTTAGTGAGCAAAACCATTTTTTGGTTTTTATCCTATAACCTAACCCTAACCCTAACCCTAACCCTAACCCTAACCCTAACCCTAACCCTAACCCTAACCCCTAACCCTAACCCTAACCCCTAACCCCTAACCCCTAACCCTTGCCTTAACCTAACCCTAACCCTATCACCTCACATGACGCTTTTTACTAACCCTAAGGTCACAGGACTTGGCCACACCCACTCACCCAGGACACACCCACTCACACTTAGACACTCCCACTTAGCCACACCCACTCACTTTAGGACACACCCACTCACACTATCTATCACCTCACATGATGCTTTTTACTAACCCTAAGGTCACAGGACTTGGCCACACCCACTCACCCAGGACACACCCACTCACACTTAGACACTCCCACTTAGCCACACCCACTCACTTTAGGACACACCCACTCACACTATCTATCACCTCACATGATGCTTTTTACTAACCCTAAGGTCACAGGACTTGGCCACACCCACTCACCCAGGACACACCCACTCACACTTAGACACTCCCACTTAGCCACACCCACTCACTTTAGGACACACCCACTCACTTTAGGACACACCCACTCACACTTTGACACACCCACTCACCCACTCACACTTTGACACACCCACTCACCCACTCACACTTTCACTCATTATGGACCATTTCAGGAAGGGCTTTCTACCCACCCATGTCACCTCTCCTTTTACTCAGGGGGACCCCCTGAGCACCAGGAACCACCTCCCAGCTCCATAGCACCTTCCTACCCACAGATACAACAACACAAAGGGGCCCCATAATAAAGTACTTATGTCTCCAAATGGAGTCATGTTTGTACTCAAACAACTCGGCATCCCATGACAAATACAACCACCATGTCCTTGCCTCAATCCCACCTTTCTATCCCAAGTTATGCCCAATCTACAGGTTCTAAAAGGCCTACGGAAACCAACGAAATATATGTCATTCGGACTCACCTACGGTACCCCAATATACTACTTTCATACCTCTACCCCTTACTATAAGCAAATGAAAAATTAAAAGACACTCAAATTTCCACAACTTTCACCCCTTCTAGCAGCAAAGTGGAACCACTTGCACACACCATTCCACTGCAGCCACACTCAGGGAGACAAGGCCTTTCCATACATGCCTCACTTGTCATCCTACCACCTACCGTGCCAAAGTTCACAACCCTCGCACACTCCCACAACAGCCTCTCAGGTCCTTCGCACCCAACACCCTTCTTCATAGTGGAGATCAATATCAAAGACAAACACTACAAACTTCATTTTCACATATCTTATAGAGCTCTTCGAGCCCGATCCAACCCTGCTACTCCCAACTCTCTAACACGCTCACTTCAAGAGTTACGGACAAAGGTCACCAAAGGTCAAGTCACCTCAAAACACCTACTTCACCTCTTTTAAACCCAAAACACTCATCTATCACCTCACATGACCCTTTTTACTAAACCTAAGGTCACAGGACTGCTGGCAAACTACCACTAACACTTGGACACTCCCACTCACTTCAGGACACACCCACTCACCCACCCACTCACACACTTGCACTAACCCACTCACACTTGGACACACCAACCCACACTTGGACACTCACAATCACGCACAGGAACGCCTACTGGCCCTCACACACGCCCACAACCGCTTTTCCCACACTTTACCACACTCTAAACACTTGGGACAAAAAGCGACCGATCCTCACACCTCTCAGAAATAGGCCATGTAGGGTGTCTATCTACTCGCCACGAGGAACTGAGCATCTGGGCAAACTCCCAGCCCTGTCGGACCATCCTACGGAGACTTATGTCCTCAGCGACCGATCCTTTTTGCCCAATTTTGGACTATCTCGGGAACCGTAAGTGCTATCGACATGGGGTCTTCACTGGGACGTCCGGAACCCCCCAAAACCCCCCCCTAGACACTGGTTCCATCCCTCTACCACTTTCCGTTCACGAGTTATTTGCCGACTGACCGATCCTCAGGTGGTGTTCTTGCCTTAACCTAACCCTAACCCCTAACCCTAACCCTAACCCTAACCCTAACCCTAACCCTAACCCCTAACCCTAACCCTAACCCTAACCCTAACCCTAACCCTAACCCTAACCCTAACCCTAACCCTAACCCTAACCCTAACCCCTAACCCCTAACCCTAACCCCTAACCCTAACCCTAACCCTAACCCTAACCCTAACCCTAACCCTAACCCTAACCCTAACCCTAACCCTAACCCTAAGGTCACCAAAGGTCAAGTCACCTCAAAACACCTACTTCACCTCTTTTAAACCCAAAACACTCATCTATCACCTCACATGACCCTTTTTACTAAACCTAAGGTCACAGGACTGCTGGCAAACTACCACTAACACTTGGACACTCCCACTCACTTCAGGACACACCCACTCACCCACCCACTCACACTTGGAACCACCCACTCACACACTTGCACTAACCCACTCACACTTGGACACACCAACCCACACTTGGACACTCACAATCACGCACAGGAACGCCTACTGGCCCTCACACACGCCCACAACCGCTTTTCCCACACTTTACCACACTCTAAACACTTGGGACAAAAAGCGACCGATCCTCACACCTCTCAGAAATAGGCCATGTAGGGTGTCTATCTACTCGCCACGAGGAACTGAGCATCTGGGCAAACTCCCAGCCCTGTCGGACCATCCTACGGAGACTTATGTCCTCAGCGACCGATCCTTTTTGCACAATTTTGGACTATCTCGGGAACCGTAAGTGCTATCGACATGGGGTCTTCACTGGGACGTCCGGAACCCCCCAAAACCCCCCCCTAGACACTGGTTCCATCCCTCTACCACTTTCCGTTCACCAGTTATTTGCCGACTGACCGATCCTCAGGTGGTGTTCTTGCCTTAACCTAACCCTAACCCTAACCCTAACCCTAACCCCCTAACCCTAACCCTAACCCTAACCCTAACCCTAACCCTAACCCTAACCCTAACCCTAACCCTAACCCTAACCCTAACCCCTAACCCTAACCCTAACCCTAACCCTAACCCCCTGACCGATCCTCAGGTGGTGTTCTTGCCTTAACCTAACCCTAACCCTAACCCTAACCCTAACCCACTTAGACACTCCCACTTAGCCACACCCACTCACTTTAGGACACACCCACTCACACTATCTATCACCTCACATGATGCTTTTTACTAACCCTAAGGTCACAGGACTTGGCCACACCCACTCACCCAGGACACACCCACTCACACTTAGACACTCCCACTTAGCCACACCCACTCACTTTAGGACACACCCACTCACTTTAGGACACACCCACTCACACTTAGACACACCCACTCACCCACTCACACTTTCACTCATTATGGACCATTTCAGGAAGGGCTTTCTACCCACCCATGTCAGGTGTCCTTTTACTCAGGGGGACCCCCTGAGCACCAGGAACCACCTCCCAGCTCCATAGCACCTTCCTACCCACAGATACAACAACACAAAGGGGCCCCATAATAAAGTACTTATGTCTCCAAATGGAGTCATGTTTGTACTCAAACAACTCGGCATCCCATGCCAAATACAACCACCATGTCCTTGCCTCAATCCCACCTTTCTATCTCAAGTTATGCCCAATCTACAGGTTCTAAAAGGCCTACGGAAACCAACGAAATATATGTCATTCGGACTCACCTACAGTACCCCAATATACTACTTTCATACCTCTACCCCTTACTATAAGCAAATGAAAAATTAAAAGACACTCAAATTTCCACAACTTTCACCCCTTCTAGCAGCAAAGGGGAACCACTTGCACACACCATTCCACTGCAGACACACTCAGGGAGACAAGGCCTTTCCATACATGCCTCACTTGTCATCCTACCACCTACCGTGCCAAAGTTCACAACCCTCGCACACTCCCACAACAGCCTCTCAGGTCCTTCGCACCCAACACCCTTCCTCATAGTGGAGATCAATATCAAAGACAAACACTACAAACTTCATTTTCACATATCTTATAGAGCTCTTCGAGCCCGATCCAACCCTGCTACTCCCAACTCTCTAACACGCTCACTTCAAGAGTTACGGACAAAGGTCACCAAAGGTCAAGTCACCTCAAAACACCTACTTCACCTCTTTTAAACCCAAAACACTCATCTATCACCTCACATGACCCTTTTTACTAAACCTAAGGTCACAGGACTGCTGGCAAACTACCACTAACACTTGGACACTCCCACTCACTTCAGGACACACCCACTCACCCACCCACTCACACACTTGCACTAACCCACTCACACTTGGACACACCAACCCACACTTGGACACTCACAATCACGCACAGGAACGCCTACTGGCCCTCACACACGCCCACAACCGCTTTTCCCACACTTTACCACACTCTAAACACTTGGGACAAAAAGCGACCGATCCTCACACCTCTCAGAAATAGGCCTGTAGGGTGTCTATCTACTCGCCACGAGGAACTGAGCATCTGGGCAAACTCCCAGCCCTGTCGGACCATCCTACGGAGACTTATGTCCTCAGCGACCGATCCTTTTTGCCCAATTTTGGACTATCTCGGGAACCGTAAGTGCTATCGACATGGGGTCTTCACTGGGACGTCCGGAACCCCCCAAAACCCCCCCCTAGACACTGGTTCCATCCCTCTACCACTTTCCGTTCACGAGTTATTTGCCGACTGACCGATCCTCAGGTGGTGTTCTTGCCTTAACATTTCACAAAGGTTCAAGGACCCCGGCATGTCACCCCTCCTTTTACTCAGGGGGACCCCCTGAGCACCAAGAACCAACTCCCAACTCCATACCACCTTCCTACCCAGACTTGGACTTGGCCCCAAAATCAATGGGAGTCTATGGCAGCTATATGAAGGGAGTCACCTAGAGACGCAAAACTTCCTGGAGACCTGGCAGCCCCCCAGGGGAGTATACACACCAAGTTTGGTCCATATGAGCATCATAGTTTTTGAGTTATTCTAAGTGAGCACTTTTTCAAATGAATGGGAGTCTATGGCAGCTATATGAAGGGAGTCACCTAGAGACGCCAAACTTTCTGGAGACCTGCGGGGGGCCCAGGGGAGTATACACACCAAGTTTGGTCCATATGAGCATCATAGTTTTTGAGTTATTCTTAGTGAGCAATTTTTCAAATGAATGGGAGTCTATGGCAGCTATGTCAAAGGAAGGTGCTACATCCACCAAATTCACAGGGTCCCTGGGGGCCCCCTAGAGGGTGCTACAGCCCAAGTTTCAGCTCTCTACCACCTTTAGTTTTTCAGTTATTCTTAGTGAGCAAAACCATTTTTTGGTTTTTATCCTATAACCTAACCCTAACCCTAACCCTAACCCTAACCCTAACCCTAACCCTAACCCTAACCCCTAACCCTAACCCTAACCCCCTAACCCTAACCCTAACCCTAACCCTAACCCTAACCCTAACCCTACCCTAACCCTAACCCTAACCCTAACCCTAACCCTAACCCTAACCCTAACCCTAACCCTAACCCTAACCCTAACCCTAACCCTAACCCTAACCCTAACCCTAACCCTAACCCTAACCCTAACCCTAACCCTAACCCTAACCCTAACCCTAACCCTAACCCCTAACCCTAACCCACTTAGCCACACCCACTCCCACTTAGCCACACCAACTCACTTAGGACACACCCACTCACACTTAGACACTCCCACTCACACTTAGCCACACCCACTCACACTTAGACACTCCCACTTAGCCACACCCACTCACTTTAGGACACACCCACTCACTTTAGGACACACCCACTCACACTTTGACACACCCACTCACCCACTCACACTTTGACACACCCACTCACCCACTCACACTTTCACTCATTATGGACCATTTCAGGAAGCGCTTTCTACCCACCCATGTCACCTCTCCTTTTACTCAGGGGGACCCCCTGAGCACCAGGAACCACCTCCCAGCTCCATAGCACCTTCCTACCCACAGATACAACAACACAAAGGGGCCCCATAATAAAGTACTTATGTCTCCAAATGGAGTCATGTTTGTACTCAAACAACTCGGCATCCCATGCCAAATACAACCACCATGTCCTTGCCTCAATCCCACCTTTCTATCCCAAGTTATGCCCAATCTACAGGTTCTAAAAGGCCTACGGAAACCAACAAAATATATGTCATTCGGACTCACCTACGGTACCCCAATATACTACTTTCATACCTCTACCCCTTACTATAAGCAAATGAAAAATTAAAAGACACTCAAATTTCCACAACTTTCACCCCTTCTAGCAGCAAAGTGGAACCACTTGCACACACCATTCCACTGCAGACACACTCAGGGAGACAAGGCCTTTCCATACATGCCTCACTTGTCATCCTACCACCTACCGTGCCAAAGTTCACAACCCTCACACACTCCCACAACAGCCTCTCAGGTCCTTCGCACCCAACACCCTTCTTCATAGTGGAGATCAATATCAAAGACAAACACTACAAACTTCATTTTCACATATCTTATAGAGCTCTTCGAGCCCGATCCAACCCTGCTACTCCCAACTCTCTAACACGCTCACTTCAAGAGTTACGGACAAAGGTCACCAAAGGTCAAGTCACCTCAAAACACCTACTTCACCTCTTTTAAACCCAAAACACTCATCTATCACCTCACATGACCCTTTTTACTAAACCTAAGGTCACAGGACTGCTGGCAAACTACCACTAACACTTGGACACTCCCACTCACTTCAGGACACACCCACTCACCCACCCACTCACACTTGGAACCACCCACTCACACACTTGCACTAACCCACTCACACTTGGACACACCAACCCACACTTGGACACTCACAATCACGCACAGGAACGCCTACTGGCCCTCACACACGCCCACAACCGCTTTTCACACACTTTACCACACTCTAAACACTTGGGACAAAAAGCGACCGATCCTCACACCTCTCAGAAATAGGCCATGTAGGGTGTCTATCTACTCGCCACGAGGAACTGAGCATCTGGGCAAACTCCCAGCCCTGTCGGACCATCCTACGGAGACTTATGTCCTCAGCGACCGATCCTTTTTGCCCAATTTTGGACTATCTCGGGAACCGTAAGTGCTATCGACATGGGGTCTTCACTGGGACGTCCGGAACCCCCCAAAACCCCCCCCTAGACACTGGTTCCATCCCTCTACCACTTTCCGTTCACGAGTTATTTGCCGACTGACCGATCCTCAGGTGGTGTTCTTGCCTTAACCTAACCCTAACCCCTAACCCCTAACCCTAACCCTAACCCTACCCCCTAACCCTAACCCTAACCCTAACCCCTAACCCTAACCCTAACCCTAACCCTAACCCCTAACCCTAACCCTAACCACTTGCACACACCATTCCACTGCAGCCACACTCAGGGAGACAAGGCCTTTCCATACATGCCTCACTTGTCATCCTACCACCTACCGTGCCAAAGTTCACAACCCTCGCACACTCCCACAACAGCCTCTCAGGTCCTTCGCACCCAACACCCTTCCTCATAGTGGAGATCAATATCAAAGACAAACACTACAAACTTCATTTCACATATCTTATAGAGCTCTTCGAGCCCGATCCAACCCTGCTACTCCCAACTCTCTAACACGCTCACTTCAAGAGTTACGGACAAAGGTCACCAAAGGTCAAGTCACCTCAAAACACCTACTTCACCTCTTTTAAACCCAAAACACTCATCTATCACCTCACATGACCCTTTTTACTAAACCTAAGGTCACAGGACTGCTGGCAAACTACCACTAACACTTGCTCATATTCACCCACCCAATCACCCCTTAGGACACTCCCACTCACTTCAGGACACACCCACTCACCCACCCACTCACACACTTGGAACCACCCACTCACACTTTGCTACACAACACACTCTTAAACACCCACAATCACACCCCACAACACCCCACAACACACCTCTCACACTTGGCCACGCCCACACTTGCACCCATTTTTCAACATTTCACAAAGGTTCAAGGACCCCGGCATGTCACCCCTCCTTTTACTCAGGGGGACCCCCTGAGCACCAAGAACCAACTCCCAACTCCATACCACCTTCCTACCCAGACTTGGACTTGGCCCCAAAATCAATGGGAGTCTATGGCAGCTATATGAAGGGAGTCACCTAGAGACGCCAAACTTCCTGGGGACCTGGCAGCCCCCCAGGGGAGTATACACACCAACTTTGGTCCATCTACCACTTATACTTTTCGAGTAATTGAGAACGTGCAACTTTTTTCAATCAGTGGGTGTCTATGGCAGCTATGTCAAAGGAAGGGGCTACATCCACCAAATTCACAGGGTACCTGGGGCCCCCCTAGAGGGTGCTACAGCCCAACTTTCAGCTCCCTAGGACTTTTACTTTTCGAGTTATTGAGAACGTGCAAACTTTTTTTTTGGCTTTCATCCCCTTACCTAACCCTAACCCTAACCCCTAACCCTAACCCTAACCCTAACCCTAACCCTAACCCTAACCCTAACCCCCTAACCCTAACCCTAACCCTAACCCCTAACCCTAACCCTAACCCTAACCCTAACCCTAACCCTAACCCTAACCCTAACCCTAACCCTAACCCTAACCCTAACCCCTAACCCTAACCCTAACCCTAACCCTAACCCTAACCCTAACCCTAACCCTAACCCTAACCCTAACCCTAACCCTAACCCTAACCCTAACCCTAACCCTTTTCAAAGTTTGCATATTTCAAAACCCATTTGCCAATGAACGAAGGGGCGTGGCCACATAGGGGTGTGGCCGAATTGAAGGGGGCGTGGATAAAGGTAAGTGGGCGGAGTTTCAAGTAGGTGGGCGGTTCCCAGGTAAGTGGGCGTGTTGTCAAAGTTTGCATATTTCAAAACCCATTTGCCAATGAATGAAGGGGCGTGGCCACATAGGGGTGTGGCCGAATTGAAGGGGGCGTGGATAAAGGTAAGTGGGCGGAGTTTCATGTCGGTGGGCGGTTCCCAGGTAAGTGGGCGTGTTGTCAAAGTTTGCATATTTCAAAACCCATTTGCCAATGAATGAAGGGGCGTGGCCACATGGGGGTGTGGCCGAATTGAAGGGGGCGTGGATAAAGGTAAGTGGGCGGAGTTTCATGTCGGTGGGCGGTTCCCAGGTAAGTGGGCGTGTTATCAAACTTTTCTTTATAGGACACACCCACTCACACTTAGCCACACCCACTCACTTAGGACACACCCACTCCCACTTAGCCACACCCACTCACTTTAGGGCACACCCACTCACATTAGGACACACCCACTCACACTTAGCCACACCCACTCCCACTTAGCCACACCCACTCACACTTAGACACACCCACTCACACTTAGACACTCCCACTCACTTTAGGACACACCCACTCACACTTAGACACACCCACTCACACTTAGACACACCCACTCACACTTTCACTCATTATGGACCATTTCAGGAAGGGCTTTCTACCCACCCATGTCAGGTGTCCTTTTACTCAGGGGGAGCCCCTGAGCACCAGGAACCACCTCCCAGCTCCATAGCACCTTCCTACCCACAGATACAACAACACAAAGGGGCCCCATAATAAAGTACTTATGTCTCCAAATGGAGTCATGTTTGTACTCAAACAACTCGGCATCCCATGCCAAATACAACCACCATGTCCTTGCCTCAATCCCACCTTTCTATCCCAAGTTATGCCCAATCTACAGGTTCTAAAAGGCCTACGGAAACCAACAAAATATATGTCATTCGGACTCACCTACGGTACCCCAATATACTACTTTCATACCTCTACCCCTTACTATAAGCAAATGAAAAATTAAAAGACACTCAAATTTACACAACTTTCACCCCTTCTAGCAGCAAAGTGGAACCACTTGCACACACCATTCCACTGCAGACACACTCAGGGAGACAAGGCCTTTCCATACATGCCTCACTTGTCATCCTACCACCTACCGTGCCAAAGTTCACAACCCTCGCACACTCCCACAACAGCCTCTCAGGTCCTTCGCACCCAACACCCTTCTTCATAGTGGAGATCAATATCAAAGACAAACACTACAAACTTCATTTTCACATATCTTATAGAGCTCTTCGAGCCCGATCCAACCCTGCTACTCCCAACTCTCTAACACGCTCACTTCAAGAGTTACGGACAAAGGTCACCAAAGGTCAAGTCACCTCAAAACACCTACTTCACCTCTTTTAAACCCAAAACACTCATCTATCACCTCACATGACCCTTTTTACTAAACCTAAGGTCACAGGACTGCTGGCAAACTACCACTAACACTTGGACACTCCCACTCACTTCAGGACACACCCACTCACCCACCCACTCACACACTTGGAACCACCCACTCACACTTTGCTACACAACACACTCTTAAACACCCACAATCACACCCCACAACACCCCACAACACACCTCTCACACTTGGCCACGCCCACACTTGCACCCATTTTTCAACATTTCACAAAGGTTCAAGGACCCCGGCATGTCACCCCTCCTTTTACTCAGGGGGACCCCCTGAGCACCAAGAACCAACTCCCAACTCCATACCACCTTCCTACCCAGACTTGGACTTGGCCCCAAAATCAATGGGAGTCTATGGCAGCTATATGAAGGGAGTCACCTAGAGACGCCAAACTTCCTGGGGACCTGGCAGCCCCCCAGGGGAGTATACACACCAACTTTGGTCCATCTACCACTTATACTTTTCGAGTAATTGAGAACGTGCAACTTTTTTCAATCAGTGGGTGTCTATGGCAGCTATGTCAAAGGAAGGGGCTACATCCACCAAATTCACAGGGTACCTGGGGCCCCCCTAGAGGGTGCTACAGCCCAACTTTCAGCTCCCTAGGACTTTTACTTTTCGAGTTATTGAGAACGTGCAAACTTTTTTTTTGGCTTTCATCCCCTTACCTAACCCTAACCCTAACCCTAACCCTAACCCTAACCCTAACCCTAACCCTAACCCTAACCCTAACCCTAACCCTAACCCTAACCCTAACCCTAACCCTAACCCTAACCCTAACCCTAACCCTACCCTAACCCTAACCCTAACCCTAACCCTAACCCTAACCCTAACCCTAACCCTAACCCTAACCCTAACCCTAACCCTAACCCTAACCCTAACCCTAACCCTAACCCCTAACCCTAACCCTAACCCTAACCCTAACCCTAACCCTACCCTAACCCTAACCCTAACCCTAACCCTAACCCTAACCCTAACCCTAACCCTAACCCTAACCCTAACCCTAACCCTAACCCTAACCCTAACCCTAACCCTAACCCTAACCCCTAACCCCTAACCCTAACCCTAACCCTAACCCTAACCCTAACCCTAACCCTAACCCCTAACCCTAACCCTAACCCTAACCCTAACCCTAACCCTAACCCTAACCCTAACCCCTAACCCCTAACCCTAACCCTAACCCCTAACCCTCACACTTAGACACTCCCACTTAGCCACACCCACTCACTTTAGGACACACCCACTCACACTATCTATCACCTCACATGATGCTTTTTACTAACCCTAAGGTCACAGGACTTGGCCACACCCACTCACTTAGGACACACCCACTCACACTTAGACACTCCCACTTAGCCACACCCACTCACTTTAGGACACACCCACTCACACTATCTATCACCTCACATGATGCTTTTTACTAACCCTAAGGTCACAGGACTTGGCCACACCCACTCACTTAGGACACACCCACTCACACTTAGACACTCCCACTTAGCCACACCCACTCACTTTAGGACACACCCACTCACACTATCTATCACCTCACATGATGCTTTTTACTAACCCTAAGGTCACAGGACTTGGCCACACCCACTCACTTAGGACACACCCACTCACACTTAGACACTCCCACTTAGCCACACCCACTCACTTCACCCACTCACTTTAGGACACACCCACTCACACTTTGACACACCCACTCACCCACTCACACTTTCACTCATTATGGACCATTTCAGGAAGCGCTTTCTACCCACCCATGTCACCTCTCCTTTTACTCAGGGGGACCCCCTGAGCACCAGGAACCACCTCCCAGCTCCATAGCACCTTCCTACCCACAGATACAACAACACAAAGGGGCCCCATAATAAAGTACTTATGTCTCCAAATGGAGTCATGTTTGTACTCAAACAACTCGGCATCCCATGACAAATACAACCACCATGTCCTTGCCTCAATCCCACCTTTCTATCCCAAGTTATGCCCAATCTACAGGTTCTAAAAGGCCTACGGAAACCAACAAAATATATGTCATTCGGACTCACCTACAGTACCCCAATATACTACTTTCATACCTCTACCCCTTACTATAAGCAAATGAAAAATTAAAAGACACTCAAATTTCCACAACTTTCACCCCTTCTAGCAGCAAAGTGGAACCACTTGCACACACCATTCCACTGCAGCCACACTCAGGGAGACAAGGCCTTTCCATACATGCCTCACTTGTCATCCTACCACCTACCGTGCCAAAGTTCACAACCCTCGCACACTCCCACAACAGCCTCTCAGGTCCTTCGCACCCAACACCCTTCTTCATAGTGGAGATCAATATCAAAGACAAACACTACAAACTTCATTTTCACATATCTTATAGAGCTCTTCGAGCCCGATCCAACCCTGCTACTCCCAACTCTCTAACACGCTCACTTCAAGAGTTACGGACAAAGGTCACCAAAGGTCAAGTCACCTCAAAACACCTACTTCACCTCTTTTAAACCCAAAACACTCATCTATCACCTCACATGACCCTTTTTACTAAACCTAAGGTCACAGGACTGCTGGCAAACTACCACTAACACTTGGACACTCCCACTCACTTCAGGACACACCCACTCACCCACCCACTCACACTTGGAACCACCCACTCACACACTTGCACTAACCCACTCACACTTGGACACACCAACCCACACTTGGACACTCACAATCACGCACAGGAACGCCTACTGGCCCTCACACACGCCCACAACCGCTTTTCACACACTTTACCACACTCTAAACACTTGGGACAAAAAGCGACCGATCCTCACACCTCTCAGAAATAGGCCATGTAGGGTGTCTATCTACTCGCCACGAGGAACTGAGCATCTGGGCAAACTCCCAGCCCTGTCGGACCATCCTACGGAGACTTATGTCCTCAGCGACCGATCCTTTTTGCCCAATTTTGGACTATCTCGGGAACCGTAAGTGCTATCGACATGGGGTCTTCACTGGGACGTCCGGAACCCCCCAAAACCCCCCCCTAGACACTGGTTCCATCCCTCTACCACTTTCCGTTCACGAGTTATTTGCCGACTGACCGATCCTCAGGTGGTGTTCTTGCCTTAACCTAACCCTAACCCTAACCCTAACCCTAACCCTAACCCTAACCCTAACCCTAACCCTAACCCTAACCCTAACCCTAACCCTAACCCTACTGCTGGCAAAGTACCTCTCACACTTGGCCACGCCCACACTTGCACCCATTTTTCAACATTTCACAAAGGTTCAAGGACCCCGGCATGTCACCCCTCCTTTTACTCAGGGGGACCCCCTGAGCACCAAGAACCAACTCCCAACTCCATACCACCTTCCTACCCAGACTTGGACTTGGCCCCAAAATCAATGGGAGTCTATGGCAGCTATATGAAGGGAGTCACCTAGAGACGCCAAACTTCCTGGGGACCTGGCAGCCCCCCAGGGGAGTATACACACCAACTTTGGTCCATATGAGCATCATAGTTTTTGAGTTATTCTAAGTGAGCAATTTTTCAAATGAATGGGAGTCTATGGCAGCTATATGAAGGGAGTCACCTAGAGACGCCAAACTTCCTGGAGACCTGGCAGCCCCCCAGGGGAGTATACACACCAAGTTTGGTCCATATGAGCATCATAGTTTTTGAGTTATTCTAAGTGAGCACTTTTTCAAATGAATGGGAGTCTATGGCAGCTATATGAAGGGAGTCACCTAGAGACGCCAAACTTTCTGGAGACCTGCGGGGGGCCCAGGGGAGTATACACACCAAGTTTGGTCCATATGAGCATCATAGTTTTTGAGTTATTCTTAGTGAGCAATTTTTCAAATGAATGGGAGTCTATGGCAGCTATGTCAAAGGAAGGTGCTACATCCACCAAATTCACAGGGTCCCTGGGGGCCCCCTAGAGGGTGCTACAGCCCAAGTTTCAGCTCTCTACCACCTTTAGTTTTTCAGTTATTCTTAGTGAGCAAAACCATTTTTTGGTTTTTATCCTATAACCTAACCCTAACCCTAACCCTAACCCTAACCCCTAACCCTAACCCTAACCCTAACCCTAACCCTAACCCTAACCCTAACCCTAACCCTAACCCTAACCCTAACCCTAACCCTAACCCTAACCCTAACCCTAACCCTAACCCTAACCCTAACCCTACTGCTGGCAAAGTACCTCTCACACTTGGCCACGCCCACACTTGCACCCATTTTTCAACATTTCACAAAGGTTCAAGGACCCCGGCATGTCACCCCTCCTTTTACTCAGGGGGACCCCCTGAGCACCAAGAACCAACTCCCAACTCCATACCACCTTCCTACCCAGACTTGGACTTGGCCCCAAAATCAATGGGAGTCTATGGCAGCTATATGAAGGGAGTCACCTAGAGACGCCAAACTTCCTGGGGACCTGGCAGCCCCCCAGGGGAGTATACACACCAACTTTGGTCCATATGAGCATCATAGTTTTTGAGTTATTCTAAGTGAGCAATTTTTCAAATGAATGGGAGTCTATGGCAGCTATATGAAGGGAGTCACCTAGAGACGCCAAACTTCCTGGAGACCTGGCAGCCCCCCAGGGGAGTATACACACCAAGTTTGGTCCATATGAGCATCATAGTTTTTGAGTTATTCTAAGTGAGCACTTTTTCAAATGAATGGGAGTCTATGGCAGCTATATGAAGGGAGTCACCTAGAGACGCCAAACTTTCTGGAGACCTGCGGGGGGCCCAGGGGAGTATACACACCAAGTTTGGTCCATATGAGCATCATAGTTTTTGAGTTATTCTTAGTGAGCAATTTTTCAAATGAATGGGAGTCTATGGCAGCTATGTCAAAGGAAGGTGCTACATCCACCAAATTCACAGGGTCCCTGGGGGCCCCCTAGAGGGTGCTACAGCCCAAGTTTCAGCTCTCTACCACCTTTAGTTTTTCAGTTATTCTTAGTGAGCAAAACCATTTTTTGGTTTTTATCCTATAACCTAACCCTAACCCTAACCCTAACCCTAACCCTAACCCTAACCCTAACCCTAACCCTAACCCTAACCCTAACCCTAACCCTAACCCTAACCCTAACCCTAACCCTAACCCTACTGCTGGCAAAGTACCTCTCACACTTGGCCACGCCCACACTTGCACCCATTTTTCAACATTTCACAAAGGTTCAAGGACCCCGGCATGTCACCCCTCCTTGTACTCAGGGGGACCCCCTGAGCACCAAGAACCAACTCCCAACTCCATACCACCTTCCTACCCAGACTTGGACTTGGCCCCAAAATCAATGGGAGTCTATGGCAGCTATATGAAGGGAGTCACCTAGAGACGCCAAACTTCCTGGGGACCTGGCAGCCCCCCAGGGGAGTATACACACCAACTTTGGTCCATATGAGCATCATAGTTTTTGAGTTATTCTAAGTGAGCAATTTTTCAAATGAATGGGAGTCTATGGCAGCTATATGAAGGGAGTCACCTAGAGACGCCAAACTTCCTGGAGACCTGGCAGCCCCCCAGGGGAGTATACACACCAAGTTTGGTCCATATGAGCATCATAGTTTTTGAGTTATTCTAAGTGAGCACTTTTTCAAATGAATGGGAGTCTATGGCAGCTATATGAAGGGAGTCACCTAGAGACACCAAACTTTCTGGAGACCTGCGGGGGGCCCAGGGGAGTATACACACCAAGTTTGGTCCATATGAGCATCATAGTTTTTGAGTTATTCTTAGTGAGCAATTTTTCAAATGAATGGGAGTCTATGGCAGCTATGTCAAAGGAAGGTGCTACATCCACCAAATTCACAGGGTCCCTGGGGGCCCCCTAGAGGGTGCTACAGCCCAAGTTTCAGCTCTCTACCACCTTTAGTTTTTCAGTTATTCTTAGTGAGCAAAACCATTTTTTGGTTTTTATCCTATAACCTAACCCTAACCCTAACCCCTAACCCTAACCCTAACCCTAACCCTAACCCCTAACCCTAACCCTAACCCTAACCCTAACCCTAACCCTAACCCTAACCCTAACCCTAACCCTAACCCTAACCCTAACCCTAACCCTAACCCTAACCCTAACCCTAACCCTAACCCTAACCCTACTGCTGGCAAAGTACCTCTCACACTTGGCCACGCCCACACTTGCACCCATTTTTCAACATTTCACAAAGGTTCAAGGACCCCGGCATGTCACCCCTCCTTTTACTCAGGGGGACCCCCTGAGCACCAAGAACCAACTCCCAACTCCATACCACCTTCCTACCCAGACTTGGACTTGGCCCCAAAATCAATGGGAGTCTATGGCAGCTATATGAAGGGAGTCACCTAGAGACGCCAAACTTCCTGGGGACCTGGCAGCCCCCCAGGGGAGTATACACACCAACTTTGGTCCATATGAGCATCATAGTTTTTGAGTTATTCTAAGTGAGCAATTTTTCAAATGAATGGGAGTCTATGGCAGCTATATGAAGGGAGTCACCTAGAGACGCCAAACTTCCTGGAGACCTGGCAGCCCCCCAGGGGAGTATACACACCAAGTTTGGTCCATATGAGCATCATAGTTTTTGAGTTATTCTAAGTGAGCACTTTTTCAAATGAATGGGAGTCTATGGCAGCTATATGAAGGGAGTCACCTAGAGACGCCAAACTTTCTGGAGACCTGCGGGGGGCCCAGGGGAGTATACACACCAAGTTTGGTCCATATGAGCATCATAGTTTTTGAGTTATTCTTAGTGAGCAATTTTTCAAATGAATGGGAGTCTATGGCAGCTATGTCAAAGGAAGGTGCTACATCCACCAAATTCACAGGGTCCCTGGGGGCCCCCTAGAGGGTGCTACAGCCCAAGTTTCAGCTCTCTACCACCTTTAGTTTTTCAGTTATTCTTAGTGAGCAAAACCATTTTTTGGTTTTTATCCTATAACCTAACCCTAACCCTAACCCTAACCCTAACCCTAACCCTAACCCTAACCCTAACCCTAACCCCTAACCCTAACCCTAACCCTAACCCTAACCCTAACCCTAACCCTAACCCTAACCCCTAACCCCTAACCCTAACCCTAACCCCTAACCCTCACACTTAGACACTCCCACTTAGCCACACCCACTCACTTTAGGACACACCCACTCACACTATCTATCACCTCACATGATGCTTTTTACTAACCCTAAGGTCACAGGACTTGGCCACACCCACTCACTTTAGGACACACCCACTCACACTTAGACACTCCCACTTAGCCACACCCACTCACTTTAGGACACACCCACTCACACTATCTATCACCTCACATGATGCTTTTTACTAACCCTAAGGTCACAGGACTTGGCCACACCCACTCACTTAGGACACACCCACTCACACTTAGACACTCCCACTTAGCCACACCCACTCACTTTAGGACACACCCACTCACACTATCTATCACCTCACATGATGCTTTTTACTAACCCTAAGGTCACAGGACTTGGCCACACCCACTCACTTAGGACACACCCACTCACACTTAGACACTCCCACTTAGCCACACCCACTCACTTCACCCACTCACTTTAGGACACACCCACTCACACTTTGACACACCCACTCACCCACTCACACTTTCACTCATTATGGACCATTTCAGGAAGCGCTTTCTACCCACCCATGTCACCTCTCCTTTTACTCAGGGGGACCCCCTGAGCACCAGGAACCACCTCCCAGCTCCATAGCACCTTCCTACCCACAGATACAACAACACAAAGGGGCCCCATAATAAAGTACTTATGTCTCCAAATGGAGTCATGTTTGTACTCAAACAACTCGGCATCCCATGACAAATACAACCACCATGTCCTTGCCTCAATCCCACCTTTCTATCCCAAGTTATGCCCAATCTACAGGTTCTAAAAGGCCTACGGAAACCAACAAAATATATGTCATTCGTACTCACCTACAGTACCCCAATATACTACTTTCATACCTCTACCCCTTACTATAAGCAAATGAAAAATTAAAAGACACTCAAATTTCCACAACTTTCACCCCTTCTAGCAGCAAAGTGGAACCACTTGCACACACCATTCCACTGCAGCCACACTCAGGGAGACAAGGCCTTTCCATACATGCCTCACTTGTCATCCTACCACCTACCGTGCCAAAGTTCACAACCCTCGCACACTCCCACAACAGCCTCTCAGGTCCTTCGCACCCAACACCCTTCTTCATAGTGGAGATCAATATCAAAGACAAACACTACAAACTTCATTTTCACATATCTTATAGAGCTCTTCGAGCCCGATCCAACCCTGCTACTCCCAACTCTCTAACACGCTCACTTCAAGAGTTACGGACAAAGGTCACCAAAGGTCAAGTCACCTCAAAACACCTACTTCACCTCTTTTAAACCCAAAACACTCATCTATCACCTCACATGACCCTTTTTACTAAACCTAAGGTCACAGGACTGCTGGCAAACTACCACTAACACTTGGACACTCCCACTCACTTCAGGACACACCCACTCACCCACCCACTCACACTTGGAACCACCCACTCACACACTTGCACTAACCCACTCACACTTGGACACACCAACCCACACTTGGACACTCACAATCACGCACAGGAACGCCTACTGGCCCTCACACACGCCCACAACCGCTTTTCACACACTTTACCACACTCTAAACACTTGGGACAAAAAGCGACCGATCCTCACACCTCTCAGAAATAGGCCATGTAGGGTGTCTATCTACTCGCCACGAGGAACTGAGCATCTGGGCAAACTCCCAGCCCTGTCGGACCATCCTACGGAGACTTATGTCCTCAGCGACCGATCCTTTTTGCCCAATTTTGGACTATCTCGGGAACCGTAAGTGCTATCGACATGGGGTCTTCACTGGGACGTCCGGAACCCCCCAAAACCCCCCCCTAGACACTGGTTCCATCCCTCTACCACTTTCCGTTCACGAGTTATTTGCCGACTGACCGATCCTCAGGTGGTGTTCTTGCCTTAACCTAACCCTAACCCTAACCCTAACCCTAACCCTAACCCTAACCCTAACCCTAACCCTAACCCTAACCCTAACCCTAACCCTAACCCTACTGCTGGCAAAGTACCTCTCACACTTGGCCACGCCCACACTTGCACCCATTTTTCAACATTTCACAAAGGTTCAAGGACCCCGGCATGTCACCCCTCCTTTTACTCAGGGGGACCCCCTGAGCACCAAGAACCAACTCCCAACTCCATACCACCTTCCTACCCAGACTTGGACTTGGCCCCAAAATCAATGGGAGTCTATGGCAGCTATATGAAGGGAGTCACCTAGAGACGCCAAACTTCCTGGGGACCTGGCAGCCCCCCAGGGGAGTATACACACCAACTTTGGTCCATATGAGCATCATAGTTTTTGAGTTATTCTAAGTGAGCAATTTTTCAAATGAATGGGAGTCTATGGCAGCTATATGAAGGGAGTCACCTAGAGACGCCAAACTTCCTGGAGACCTGGCAGCCCCCCAGGGGAGTATACACACCAAGTTTGGTCCATATGAGCATCATAGTTTTTGAGTTATTCTAAGTGAGCACTTTTTCAAATGAATGGGAGTCTATGGCAGCTATATGAAGGGAGTCACCTAGAGACGCCAAACTTTCTGGAGACCTGCGGGGGGCCCAGGGGAGTATACACACCAAGTTTGGTCCATATGAGCATCATAGTTTTTGAGTTATTCTTAGTGAGCAATTTTTCAAATGAATGGGAGTCTATGGCAGCTATGTCAAAGGAAGGTGCTACATCCACCAAATTCACAGGGTCCCTGGGGGCCCCCTAGAGGGTGCTACAGCCCAAGTTTCAGCTCTCTACCACCTTTAGTTTTTCAGTTATTCTTAGTGAGCAAAACCATTTTTTGGTTTTTATCCTATAACCTAACCCTAACCCTAACCCTAACCCTAACCCTAACCCTAACCCTAACCCTAACCCTAACCCTAACCCTAACCCTAACCCTAACCCTAACCCTAACCCTAACCCTAACCCTAACCCTAACCCTAACCCTAACCCTACTGCTGGCAAAGTACCTCTCACACTTGGCCACGCCCACACTTGCACCCATTTTTCAACATTTCACAAAGGTTCAAGGACCCCGGCATGTCACCCCTCCTTTTACTCAGGGGGACCCCCTGAGCACCAAGAACCAACTCCCAACTCCATACCACCTTCCTACCCAGACTTGGACTTGGCCCCAAAATCAATGGGAGTCTATGGCAGCTATATGAAGGGAGTCACCTAGAGACGCCAAACTTCCTGGGGACCTGGCAGCCCCCCAGGGGAGTATACACACCAACTTTGGTCCATATGAGCATCATAGTTTTTGAGTTATTCTAAGTGAGCAATTTTTCAAATGAATGGGAGTCTATGGCAGCTATATGAAGGGAGTCACCTAGAGACGCCAAACTTCCTGGAGACCTGGCAGCCCCCCAGGGGAGTATACACACCAAGTTTGGTCCATATGAGCATCATAGTTTTTGAGTTATTCTAAGTGAGCACTTTTTCAAATGAATGGGAGTCTATGGCAGCTATATGAAGGGAGTCACCTAGAGACGCCAAACTTTCTGGAGACCTGCGGGGGGCCCAGGGGAGTATACACACCAAGTTTGGTCCATATGAGCATCATAGTTTTTGAGTTATTCTTAGTGAGCAATTTTTCAAATGAATGGGAGTCTATGGCAGCTATGTCAAAGGAAGGTGCTACATCCACCAAATTCACAGGGTCCCTGGGGGCCCCCTAGAGGGTGCTACAGCCCAAGTTTCAGCTCTCTACCACCTTTAGTTTTTCAGTTATTCTTAGTGAGCAAAACCATTTTTTGGTTTTTATCCTATAACCTAACCCTAACCCTAACCCCTAACCCTAACCCTAACCCTAACCCTAACCCCTAACCCTAACCCTAACCCTAACCCTAACCCTAACCCTAACCCTAACCCTAACCCTAACCCTAACCCTAACCCTAACCCTAACCCTAACCCTAACCCTAACCCTAACCCTAACCCTACTGCTGGCAAAGTACCTCTCACACTTGGCCACGCCCACACTTGCACCCATTTTTCAACATTTCACAAAGGTTCAAGGACCCCGGCATGTCACCCCTCCTTTTACTCAGGGGGACCCCCTGAGCACCAAGAACCAACTCCCAACTCCATACCACCTTCCTACCCAGACTTGGACTTGGCCCCAAAATCAATGGGAGTCTATGGCAGCTATATGAAGGGAGTCACCTAGAGACGCCAAACTTCCTGGGGACCTGGCAGCCCCCCAGGGGAGTATACACACCAACTTTGGTCCATATGAGCATCATAGTTTTTGAGTTATTCTAAGTGAGCAATTTTTCAAATGAATGGGAGTCTATGGCAGCTATATGAAGGGAGTCACCTAGAGACGCCAAACTTCCTGGAGACCTGGCAGCCCCCCAGGGGAGTATACACACCAAGTTTGGTCCATATGAGCATCATAGTTTTTGAGTTATTCTAAGTGAGCACTTTTTCAAATGAATGGGAGTCTATGGCAGCTATATGAAGGGAGTCACCTAGAGACGCCAAACTTTCTGGAGACCTGCGGGGGGCCCAGGGGAGTATACACACCAAGTTTGGTCCATATGAGCATCATAGTTTTTGAGTTATTCTTAGTGAGCAATTTTTCAAATGAATGGGAGTCTATGGCAGCTATGTCAAAGGAAGGTGCTACATCCACCAAATTCACAGGGTCCCTGGGGGCCCCCTAGAGGGTGCTACAGCCCAAGTTTCAGCTCTCTACCACCTTTAGTTTTTCAGTTATTCTTAGTGAGCAAAACCATTTTTTGGTTTTTATCCTATAACCTAACCCTAACCCTAACCCTAACCCTAACCCTAACCCTAACCCTAACCCTAACCCTAACCCTAACCCTAACCCTAACCCTAACCCTAACCCTAACCCTAACCCTAACCCTACTGCTGGCAAAGTACCTCTCACACTTGGCCACGCCCACACTTGCACCCATTTTTCAACATTTCACAAAGGTTCAAGGACCCCGGCATGTCACCCCTCCTTTTACTCAGGGGGACCCCCTGAGCACCAAGAACCAACTCCCAACTCCATACCACCTTCCTACCCAGACTTGGACTTGGCCCCAAAATCAATGGGAGTCTATGGCAGCTATATGAAGGGAGTCACCTAGAGACGCCAAACTTCCTGGGGACCTGGCAGCCCCCCAGGGGAGTATACACACCAACTTTGGTCCATATGAGCATCATAGTTTTTGAGTTATTCTAAGTGAGCAATTTTTCAAATGAATGGGAGTCTATGGCAGCTATATGAAGGGAGTCACCTAGAGACGCCAAACTTCCTGGAGACCTGGCAGCCCCCCAGGGGAGTATACACACCAAGTTTGGTCCATATGAGCATCATAGTTTTTGAGTTATTCTAAGTGAGCACTTTTTCAAATGAATGGGAGTCTATGGCAGCTATATGAAGGGAGTCACCTAGAGACGCGAAACTTTCTGGAGACCTGCGGGGGGCCCAGGGGAGTATACACACCAAGTTTGGTCCATATGAGCATCATAGTTTTTGAGTTATTCTTAGTGAGCAATTTTTCAAATGAATGGGAGTCTATGGCAGCTATGTCAAAGGAAGGTGCTACATCCACCAAATTCACAGGGTCCCTGGGGGCCCCCTAGAGGGTGCTACAGCCCAAGTTTCAGCTCTCTACCACCTTTAGTTTTTCAGTTATTCTTAGTGAGCAAAACCATTTTTTGGTTTTTATCCTATAACCTAACCCTAACCCTAACCCCTAACCCTAACCCTAACCCTAACCCTAACCCCTAACCCTAACCCTAACCCTAACCCTAACCCTAACCCTAACCCTAACCCTAACCCTAACCCTAACCCTAACCCTAACCCTAACCCTAACCCTAACCCTAACCCTAACCCTAACCCTACTACTGGCAAAGTACCTCTCACACTTGGCCACGCCCACACTTGCACCCATTTTTCAACATTTCACAAAGGTTCAAGGACCCCGGCATGTCACCCCTCCTTTTACTCAGGGGGACCCCCTGAGCACCAAGAACCAACTCCCAACTCCATACCACCTTCCTACCCAGACTTGGACTTGGCCCCAAAATCAATGGGAGTCTATGGCAGCTATATGAAGGGAGTCACCTAGAGACGCCAAACTTCCTGGGGACCTGGCAGCCCCCCAGGGGAGTATACACACCAACTTTGGTCCATATGAGCATCATAGTTTTTGAGTTATTCTAAGTGAGCACTTTTTCAAATGAATGGGAGTCTATGGCAGCTATATGAAGGGAGTCACCTAGAGACGCCAAACTTCCTGGAGACCTGGCAGCCCCCCAGGGGAGTATACACACCAAGTTTGGTCCATATGAGCATCATAGTTTTTGAGTTATTCTAAGTGAGCACTTTTTCAAATGAATGGGAGTCTATGGCAGCTATATGAAGGGAGTCACCTAGAGACGCCAAACTTTCTGGAGACCTGCGGGGGGCCCAGGGGAGTATACACACCAAGTTTGGTCCATATGAGCATCATAGTTTTTGAGTTATTCTTAGTGAGCAATTTTTCAAATGAATGGGAGTCTATGGCAGCTATGTCAAAGGAAGGTGCTACATCCACCAAATTCACAGGGTCCCTGGGGGCCCCCTAGAGGGTGCTACAGCCCAAGTTTCAGCTCTCTACCACCTTTAGTTTTTCAGTTATTCTTAGTGAGCAAAACCATTTTTTGGTTTTTATCCTATAACCTAACCCTAACCCTAACCCTAACCCTAACCCTAACCCTAACCCTAACCCTAACCCTAACCCCTAACCCTAACCCTAACCCTAACCCTAACCCTAACCCTAACCCTAACCCTAACCCCTAACCCCTAACCCTAACCCTAACCCCTAACCCTCACACTTAGACACTCCCACTTAGCCACACCCACTCACTTTAGGACACACCCACTCACACTATCTATCACCTCACATGATGCTTTTTACTAACCCTAAGGTCACAGGACTTGGCCACACCCACTCACTTAGGACACACCCACTCACACTTAGACACTCCCACTTAGCCACACCCACTCACTTTAGGACACACCCACTCACACTATCTATCACCTCACATGATGCTTTTTACTAACCCTAAGGTCACAGGACTTGGCCACACCCACTCACTTAGGACACACCCACTCACACTTAGACACTCCCACTTAGCCACACCCACTCACTTTAGGACACACCCACTCACACTATCTATCACCTCACATGATGCTTTTTACTAACCCTAAGGTCACAGGACTTGGCCACACCCACTCACTTAGGACACACCCACTCACACTTAGACACTCCCACTTAGCCACACCCACTCACTTCACCCACTCACTTTAGGACACACCCACTCACACTTTGACACACCCACTCACCCACTCACACTTTCACTCATTATGGACCATTTCAGGAAGCGCTTTCTACCCACCCATGTCACCTCTCCTTTTACTCAGGGGGACCCCCTGAGCACCAGGAACCACCTCCCAGCTCCATAGCACCTTCCTACCCACAGATACAACAACACAAAGGGGCCCCATAATAAAGTACTTATGTCTCCAAATGGAGTCATGTTTGTACTCAAACAACTCGGCATCCCATGACAAATACAACCACCATGTCCTTGCCTCAATCCCACCTTTCTATCCCAAGTTATGCCCAATCTACAGGTTCTAAAAGGCCTACGGAAACCAACGAAATATATGTCATTCGGACTCACCTACAGTACCCCAATATACTACTTTCATACCTCTACCCCTTACTATAAGCAAATGAAAAATTAAAAGACACTCAAATTTCCACAACTTTCACCCCTTCTAGCAGCAAAGTGGAACCACTTGCACACACCATTCCACTGCAGCCACACTCAGGGAGACAAGGCCTTTCCATACATGCCTCACTTGTCATCCTACCACCTACCGTGCCAAAGTTCACAACCCTCGCACACTCCCACAACAGCCTCTCAGGTCCTTCGCACCCAACACCCTTCTTCATAGTGGAGATCAATATCAAAGACAAACACTACAAACTTCATTTTCACATATCTTATAGAGCTCTTCGAGCCCGATCCAACCCTGCTACTCCCAACTCTCTAACACGCTCA